>NC_054746.1:27173128-27178128 GCF_018143015.1 Lytechinus variegatus | reverse complement strand
AGAGGTGGTGGTGGTGGTAGTATGAGTATTAGTCTTAATAGCACCCACACTATATATCTCCCCCCTCTCCAGTGGCGTAACTAGGATTTTCCACCGGGGGGGGGGGCAAAACCGTCCGCCAAAAATTGACAAGCGAAAAGAAAAAAAAGGTCTTCAATAAAGAGGTCTTGAATTACAAATAAAGGATATTGTACCAGAAAAAAAAGTGACAAGCAAAAAAAAAAAGGTTTTCAAGCTCGTCATGGGGGGGGGCAAAAAAAGTGTTTCATGCTGGTCAGGAGGGCAGGGATACCCACTTTGCATGGGTTGTGCCTCGTCAGGGGGGGGGGGGAGACTGCCCCCCGTAGGTACGCTAGTGCCCTTCTCTCTCTCTCTCTTCCACTTTATTTATTTTATGCCAATTTAATTCCCCCTTCATTCTCCTTCTCTATCAATATCAAGTAATTTCAAGCAAAATCAAATAGAAAAAAAGCAACTTCCGACCGGATTACTGCCTTCCTCCGATGTCTGAAAGTTATATGAGGTGGATTTTATTTTATCAAGCTATTATTCAATCTGTTGAGAAATGCAAGAAGCGAGCTTGGGAAACATCGCGAGGTTACATCCCACTCCAGCCCGGTAGGGATTTTCGTTTTGGTCAAGGGTCGGAGAATATATTCTATTCCATCGTCTCTAGATTGCCTGCTACACTAAATACCCCGTATTGAGTTGTGGTGAATTAACCTTGACTTTGCCTAATATTCTAGAACAGCCTTGAATCCTCTTCAGAGTTCTTGGTGACATTATTGGAGGGTATTTCATTCCCAATTTGATCCTTAGATTTAATTCGAGATCAAGGGACATGGATCGCCGAGCTTAAATTTCCTCCGTATCTTCCCGGGACTTTAATCCCCCTCTGAACATCTCAAAGCTGTAAAATAGGATTGGAAATACAAGCCATTTATGATATGTTTATGTCATCAACTTTTCATTTTCCCTCTACTAGGCGGTTTTTTATTTTCCATGAATTTCCTAAATCAGTAGAAAATTATTTCAAGAGATATCTAAACGGTGTGATTCTTAGTTTAACTGACTATGGATCATATAAGTGGGTATAATAAATGCACAAAACGACCGGAGTAAAGGTGAGACGCAAATATTAAGATATTTTCCGTTAATTAAATGTAAAAGTGGATGGTTTCGAGACATTCAGTCTATATGAAAATCAGGAGCGTAGTTTACACTATTTTTATTCATAAAATATTAAATTAGGTATTAACTTTCGGAATTTAATAAAATAAAAATCACCGAACGAATAAATTGCATTTTGTTTTCAACGTAATACTTTCCATCGGATTTCAGCGCATCTGGTAGATTGGACTTTTCAATGCTTACTGATACGCACGAATATTTTATTTGCTAGCTTGCTCTCTCTCTTCGCTCACTTGACTTGCCCTTTTCAAGATAATATATATGACGCCATTGAAAACCATGTCCCCACAAAATGATGCCTCTTTACGTCGCTGAGTTACACTCACAAATCTTATTCCGTGAATGCACGACGAAAAGAGAACCGCGATTATACCAATATATTAAAACGCGAGTTTTCCCACGTTTTTCTCTTTCTATTCTTTATGTTTGAAATCTGATTCATTATGCTCGTATCTTACTCTTTATTGAATTATCCGCACAAATGTATTTTTATTTGAATATAATGACCACTTTGAAAGAAAAAATGAAACACGATTCTGAGAAGGAATATTAAAGGAATGATTATCATACTTTTTTCTGTTAAGATTGTTTAGATCTAAATATTTGAAACAATGTGTGTCTTGTGGTACCCAAGTTGGTCTAAATCTAATATTTGATGCTTGAATATACTTATATTGGAAATTATTTCTCATAGGTATTTTCCTCTCTAACGTGACATGGAACCCAGAATACTAAGAATTCCATATACGTGCATATGCACAAAATACACAAAATATATCTGATAAAAAAACATAAAATGTAATAGGATGTTGACTTTGATCTATTTTTTTTGCCCGTTATTAATCAAGCTTCGATGTGGCTTACCGATTTCATAATGATTTAAGTATTATGGTCTATCAATTGAAATAATCCAGAGACATTATGAAACAAGACTGATGAGCTGTTCGGTGGAATTATGACGGCAAATAATTGCGTAACTTGTGTTTTTTTATGAATATTTATGAAATATTATACTATCATTCTTATGATTACGAATTCTAAGATATGTGGATGAAATGCCAACCAAATAACTTAATTTAATGAATCACGTTTACAAGTATGGGAAAGTTTCAATAACGATCATATCATATTTGATATTGCATATACGGATGGAAACCAATATTTTTTTTATTTATATATTTTAAAGATTTTTTTACTCATTTGCTGTCATGGCTTATATTTTTTCCAAAAATATGATTTATTTTTAAATACAACACTGTGCGTTTGAAAAGTAATCGCTCATAAACATTGCATATCTATTGATAAAAGAAATGAAGATCAATGAATTATGTTTTATTCTGTCGTTTCTAATTATCTATACTGTACACATTAATTTTGTGTAAATTACTACCAAACTGGCGTGTTTTTTTTTCCTGGCCGGGTTTGATTAATATCATCGTTATTTACCCTTGAAACTGGATCCCTCTAAAAGTAATATATATATGCAATATTGGTTTAAAAAATAACGGTTTTTATAACTTTAATTAAGATTACAATCACTGTTTTGATTTGTACTTGCTCTTGGGTTTTGTTAATTCATTCTTAACATTAGCCTAAAAGAACATTAAATACCATGAGATAGGTGAAATAGATTCCAAGGGGGGCAATGCAACTGGGAGTTTAGAGGGAATGCGGTCTTGAGGTTTGCCGACTCCTTCTTTATTTTTTATGCCGGGATTGTTTGAACCGATTGTAAGTTGGGATGGTACATGATATATCTTCGACATTCTACACGTGACATATCCTAATAGACCTGAGGCTTAGAAGGTCTCACCAAGCAGTATAAAGCAAACAGAATAAGATGTCCCCCAAGCAGTCATATCATCACACAGACTTGCTTAGCAAATAATCAGAGAGTCAAAGTTAACACGGGCAAAGATATTGCTTTTTAATCCGCTGTAAATTGAAAAACAAATGAATTTTAAAACATGCCTTTTATGACCTTAGAAATATTAATACTAACAACGTTAAGTAAAGAAAATAAGTTTTGTGGACTTACTCTTACTGAATTCCCATTTCTCTTTCGCTTTTTCTTTTTTTTTCGGCGTTAATCTCGGCGTTCTCTTACACTTTCTCGGGGGCTCTTTCTGAAGACTCTCCTAATGACGATTAAGCAATGATAGTTGGCCAATCTGCCTTGGAGCTTCGCCTCAGTCTGTCGCCCCCTTCTCTCTTATCCTTTACCTCTCCTTCGGGGTCTGATCGATAGCTAAGAGAGATGGAGAAACGAAGAAAGGCAGCGATAATAGTTTGGTCGCATGATCCCTTCTCCTATAAAAACACCTACGGGTAGCTCTGCCTGCCACCCTTTCTTTCGGCGATATCCCCTGACCCCGGCAGGGTGAAAGTTGCAAGGGGAAAGCCCGTGCGAGCGGTGTGCCATGACAATATCGCATCCACACGAAAACACCCCGCTAAAAAGAACCTATACTTTTCTCTGAAATCTTTATTTTTCTTTTCTTCAATTTTCTTCTCTTTTCTTATAGTATTCGTTTTCATTAAACTTACCAGGCAGAAGTTTCTTTAGCAGTTTATATTGAAAAGGTTTCGTTGAACCTGAGAAGGGTGGAGAGGCGATAACTTAAGGATTTGCTAGGGTTCTCGAGTGTCGATTTTAGTGAAAGCGGCTTCAAAATTGACGCAGTCGATCAAAATTTGAAAGCCAAGGATTAAATGAACGATCATCTGCAACGTACTCTGGCAGTAGACCCACCTAACCTACAGCATAACATGCCCAAAAGATGATGTGGACCAAAATACAACCAAAATCAGATAGATCGGTAGGTCATGGCGTTTACCGAGTCCCTGCTAGGGAACTCGCTGAATATTTTTTTTGATTTTTATTACTATGAAATGACGATGGAATGTCGGCTATTTTATTTTTTCATTAGAAATTTCAGCAGCATATCAAGTTCGTTGTATTCATTTTTCTCCATATTTCAGGGGGACACTTGAAAAGCTGATCATATTATGTACTAAACATAAATTTTCATCGCCGTGAAAAGTAATTGTTTTATTCAAAAGTGTATAACAACTTCATTATCTAATACACAGTAAATCTTTCTCATTCTGGTGTAAATTTTTTTTTCTGTTTATAAATCAAATTCAAATCATACATACTGAAAATACCTTATTTATGCATTGCTTTCATCGCTCAAAAAATGATTTGAATTGAAGGTCAATCACCTTTCCCAAGGATATCATGATATTTAACCGATTCACTGCTGATTATTTATCTTCCCAACTTCCCAAAATGTCTCTACATTATCCATAATGCAAAAAAGTTTATAGCATATATTATATACCGTAGATATAAATAATAAAAAATAAATAAATTGCACACCAAGAAATAAATCAGATTTACGATGAAAAAATATAAAAGAGATTTACGAATAAGAGTTAATACATCTTACCCATGAAATATAGAAATGGATTTAGGTAAAACTTAATTGTAAATGTATTCAGTATGAAATAAAAAAGACAATCTATGTTAAAACAAAATAAAAATAGAAAATTCTATTTAGAAATAAAAATAATTCTAAAACACAATTATGCTTGTAGCATTAATAATTTGATATGTAATTTTGATATTTTGCACAATTTCTGGCACTGTTCATTTTCGAAATTATGACGGGTCTATAATAAATGTCGAAACATATTTCACAAAATAAATAATAGTATTCGAGCCTTACAGCGTCAAACGTTTGTCTTTCTATTGGCTTAACCATGTGCCAATATGAGATCAAAATTCCCGCGTATGAGAACGATTT
>NC_054746.1:27149204-27172628 GCF_018143015.1 Lytechinus variegatus | reverse complement strand
TTTTAATACAATAGAGTGAATTCCCAACACTTTGTCATTTAAAAATATTTCCATTCCTATTATCTGTTGCTCACTTTTTTCTTATGTAATATGAAAATGATTTCGTTCAATCTGTTCATTTCAAGCTCTTTACGAGATACTAAAATTGGCATAATATTAGGTTTAATTTTCAGTGAAAAATACAAATAGTTTATGGTACTGCTTGGTAAAAGGTGAGTTGAAATCAATATGATTTTTATCATGAAACAAGGTGTGCATTTTACTAATTCATTTTTAAGCGTGCCCTAGAACAATTAGATAATGTTTTTATATATATAACTTAAATATACAATTCTACATTAACATGGTTGCAAAATACTTTAACTCTTTGTAGTTTCACTTTTTTTTCAATTCGTTTTCTAAATAATGTCATGGATGTGATATATATATATATATATTTCCTAGATAGTTTCCATTTTCAAAGAGCAAATCATGGTTATCATTGTTAGGTGTTACGAATCAACAAAATATTTCATATACATCAGGAATTTTCTAGTTATTAAATTAAATTTATTATAGCTTTTTTCCTCGCAACAAATAAAAAAAATTCGGGAAAAACAAATTCCCTTTACATGTTGAACGTAGGATTTTTACAAAATAAAAAAAATCAACCCCCCCCCAAAAAAAAAAAGCACACATATGAGTTATATAATGCATTTTTATTTAAACTATCAAAATCTTATAAACATAATGAACATGGGTGAATCATACATTTTCAGTGTGCCAATGATTTCGACACTCATATTTCCCATTTTACCATTCTTTCTGTTATGACTAATATCTAATATTTCAAATTTCTTTCTTTCTCATGAATGGCAATTTGAGCGAAATGACCATACCTAAATTAGTGTCTCTTTGAACTGCATCAATATGATGTGAAAATTTGTATTGAAATGCTAAATGTTAAATGCAAAATAAATACTTTCCCTGCATACAAAGATCTAAATGAAATTTGGATAAATATGATTTTGTATAATCTTGGAAATACCAAGAAAGTTCTTAATCAAGTGCTTACAGTTATTTTATTATGTCAAGCATAATATGAAACACTGATTGATTACATAAACCTTTTCTTTGGTGAGCAATCAATGCACTTTAGTGCAGACGGAATCTTCTAAAATATCTTATTTTCCCATGATCCTTACCTTTTTTTTTTAGATTAGGCTATTTCATTGATGTTGATGTGATAGTCGATACCATAATTATTTTAAAAATTAAATCAAATGAACCTCATTCCAAATCGGTGATTTAAATTCAGTGCAGCAGTTAGTGCTGATATTAAGAGCATGAATCACACTAACGAAATAGCGTATAACTCTGATACCAAATATATGAATATGCGTCTACATAAATAAAAGTCAACAACGAAATTGGAATTACCAACTGGGTATAGCTCAATGATACTGATTGATTCTTATTTTTTTTTAATTATCCTAAACAATGAAATAATTCCAGTAATTTTATCCATGATACAAATGCTACGAAAAGAAAGATCTTTTGTTCAATGGATATTACATTAATCGAACAAATGTCTTTTTAAAGATTGGTTTCGAACTGCCATTCTCATAATTTTCCCAGCCTTCGGTATGATTTACTCATTGGTGTTAAAAACACGTAGGTTTACTTCTACTTTTATATTTAGGGGTGTTATATGTACTGATTTGGAAAGAAGATTTTTTACCCAAGGGCCCCGAGATCGGACAAAATTTACAATAATTGTGATGACATGACATGCAACATAATCTGCCTAATGACCCACAGTAAAATTGAAGAACAAAGAAGTAGGAAAGTTATTTATTGCGTCCAATTGTATTGTGAAGAGGAATTAAAGGATATGATTTTGTACAGTAACAATCTAAAGTTTGCAACGTTTTTCCAACTTATTAACATGATTGAGGGGTTAAGCGTCATAGAGCGGTGATAATGGGTTCACTTTGCAAATCCAACTATAGCATAATTTCAAGCATGAAAATATCCCTCGTATGCCTTTCAAATATAATTTTGCATATTTTTGTTTTTTAACGTAAAAGTTGAAATGCCCCGCCCACTCGAATGATCCAAATGATCGAGCAACATCGCGGGAACTAGTTTATCCAGCATTACAGCTAGGGGGAAAACGGTACGATAGGGAAAATACTGAAAATCTTCCCCATTGTCAGGTTGGCCATGGGAAATGAATTCCATCCCTCATCTGAGGACACACCTCAAAATCCCTGAGTGCTACCTGGTCTCATGTTTGGACAAACTCTACAGGGGAGGTCATGACAAACACCTCTTCAAAATAAAAGAAAAGGGGCCAGAGTGATGGGGAAGATGGATGAAGAGCGGTTTAAAAACAACATGTAACCATGTGAAGATTTAAACTGGGGGAAGGGAATCCCAAAGATGTGTTACAAAATAAATATCCCGCACCAAACCCCATCTGGCCTACGTGCTATGTGAGACAACATTCCCCTAATCGCACAGGTGCGAATATACTTGATGTTAAGACACCCCTAATCCTCGCGTGGAGTTTGGATCTGTGAACATGTTCACATTCACACCATCCCTCCCCATTCCCCCAACACACACACCCGCACGTTGGCACACACGCACGCACATCCATCCTCATTCATGCGCACACACACCAGTCCGCATGTTTTTCAAAGAAAACTAATCGCATATGCCACAATCGACATGATAGAATACAGATTAAAATCGGTATGCGTCATACTTTGATCAGCACGTTTGTATCACCCTTATCATGCTAATACAATTGTTATTGAATTATGTTTGTAGTATTATATAAACACAATTGAAATCCATTATTGAATTTCTACTCTGCTTCGTATTTTTATCTGTATCTTTACATGTCGCATGCATGTGTTTTGATCAATTTATAGCGCAAATACAAGCCACTGAATATAGCCATTATTACGGTGATAAACTGAACATTATTGTGGTCAAAACTATTCATAGTTCTGGGGGAGTGTGTTTAATATAGTTATTATTAATATTATCATTATTATTATTATCATTATTTTATTAGTATTAGTATTATTACTATCATACTATTACTATTATTATTATTATTATTATTGATCACCATCATCATCATCATTATTATTTCAACAAGATTACTTTATTCGATTTTTGGTAAAAAATGTTTTAGAAATACCATGAAATTATAATACCAATTTTATCCTACATGGTTGTATTCTTTAGCGTAAAGGAAATTCATGGAATGGGCGTGGTCGTCCATTTGCTATTGTGTAGGTAAAGAGAATGGTCATTAACACATTTACATAGTAGATCTGGGATAATTGAGAAAGCAGGCAAGTCCAGCATTAACCTCTATGTTAGGTGATCAAATTGAGAGGTGCTTGAAAAATAAGAGGATCAGACGCCAAATCGAAGATTCTGACCAATAGGTAACCCGATAAATGCTCTATAATGACCTCTTAATCATCTAGGTCGAAGAAAAATCAGGGGGTGAGGGACTGAAAAAGGGGTATCAGGTGCGCTCAGTGTTCTTACTCGTTAGATTATGTTAAACTCATTTGTTTTTAAAGTAAGATTTGCCTTCTAATTATTTACCTTCAAGCAGACTCTGCTGAGGCAAGCCAATTTAATTACGAAGTGTTTTGTCATTGTGTGAAAATGTTAATTATCCAAGAACATTTTTTTTTAAACCAGCTATGAATGAAAAGTATGTAAAAAGCACGTAATATCAGCTCTATTGCATCCAGGGTATTCAGTTATGTAAAATTCTGATTGGGAGACTTTTGATAAGGTAATTATGGTAAGTGTCAAGTGCTAATTGCTAGTATAACTATTGATAATCATAGGTTGGGGGAGGGGTTAACCTAGATTTGTTCTCTTACAGTTGCTAGACTTCTGAAACAATTCATCTACATACGACAGTCTTCGTTTATTTGTTTTTATATAGCATTTTTTTTTATTCTTTCATATTACAAAAATTATTATTCTCGTCACTGATCAATGATCGTTCCTGACATTGATCATGTTGATCACTATTCCACACTATGTCTTCTATGGCGCAGCCAACCGCCATACTTTTAACTTGGAAGTGTCAGGATCACGATAAAATTGCCCCGTAAACAATTAAAACGTAAATGATCTGAATCTTGGTACGAAAAGATTCTTTTCAAAACCTGATATGAGAACCTTGGCATAAAAATTAAGCAAGCAAAGTGTCAAGCCCAGCGCCTCGCGGATAGAATATGAGTTGTATTTCTCTGTAAAACAGGAATGGGGGAAAGCTCGTTCGTTGACTCCCTATTCCTCCCCCTATTCGCCACCCCTCTACGCGTTCTTCAATGAGAGGGGCTTGAAAATGAAGCTGCGATGTCGCCGACCCGTGTCCAACCCGAGCCTTAACGGTGGAAACCCGAACCATGCTCCCTCTCGAAACCGCGCTCGTCGCCGGCGTTGACCCGTGGCCGATTCATGTGGTAAATACTCCACTCGGCTTTCACCCTTCGTGATCTCCAGGCTTCCACTGTAATCTCACACGCAGAGATGCAGGCTGAGATGTCTTAAAGTACGACAGCCGGCAAAACTTTTCAAGCCATGTTGATGTTCAAACTTAATCATAATCAGGGTTCAATCAAATCTTCTTTTGACTCACAGGTATCACATTCAATGGAAAAATATATAACATAAGTTTCTTGAGCGGAGAGAGCATATTGATTTTAATTGTTTCTGGACGACAAACGTCAATTTAAAAACAGGTCGAGTTTTTGACGTCTACTCATATAAGTACTTGAAGGAATGACTCGACATTATCATCAGTCATCATTTTCCGAATGATTAGACTATTGATAAAATGTGTTCGAATTTGGAGCAATCAAAAAGTCCAATTAGATAACAATTTCCGTTAAACCGAAGAGACTCGCATCAAATCAAATTGAAAGGTAGTATAACATGCCTTTAAATGCTCGTAAGAATCTCTTCAACAGACTGCATAAGTATTGACAAGTAGAAGCGGTCCACTTATAGCCTTACACTACAACTAATGGCTAGTTTTCACCACCCCAAAACGTCTTTATAATGCAAGGAATAATTAGGAATGCTTGACTTCAGTCCCACAGGTTTGTTTCGATGCTGGTCCTGTTTCGCGTTAGTCAGTTTCAACCCTAATTGATTTTATTGGCAAGTCCATTAAGATGTTGGCAGGTATACTGTTCGGTTTATGGACAATTAGGAAGAAAAGTTGAAGGGGTCATCTTCGTTTAGAGGACGATCGACATTTCCCCACCTCCAATTACATTTTGTTGGATGATGAGAACATAACATAAAACAGTTTACTGCTGCTATCCTAAACTCATAATTGAAGGAGTTTTTATGAAGCTTGTAGTGTGCAAGTAAGTCATGTCAGTCATTTTTGGTGACAAGTTTGTAAGTTGGTGAGACAGATTTCAGTAGCTTTGAACATCTGTCAGTGGAAATCATTGAGAAAATGTATCATAACACCATCTTACAATAACGGGGGGCACCTACTAGTCACAGGGGCCGCTTGTCGTGACAGAGAAAACTGGCTCAATATTGATAAAGGTCATTTATCGCAAGGGTCCCTAGTAATAATCGACTGAAAGATTAGCTGGTAATGATCGACAAAGATTGTAATTTTCCATTTATCAAATAAGAGGATCGCTATTCATGAAAAACTAATCAGACTATAAAGCGACCACCTTCTCTGAATATGAATAGCGACCCTTTACTCGAATAAAGACTTTCTTTTCGCATTATGACTAGCTTCTCTCATTCTGTACAATGAAAAGTGCTTCTTATGACTAGTGACCACCAAATTATTTTATGATTAGCAACTCTGACCAGTTTAATGAATACAGAACCCGATTTCAGATAATGGATATCATTTCTAACGATTTAAACACATCTTGACGGCAAAATAAATTAATTCCAACAAAGTTTTGAATTAATTGTGTAGGAACTAACTGCATTACCTAGTCAATATGTATTTTTGTCTCTTCTCTATCCAACCATGCTAACACTCGGGAATAATGGTTCTCAATATCGTTTTATTACTAAGGACCCTCTAGTAGGTAATGGGCAAGTTATGACCAGTGGTCTTTCTGAATAGCAGTCAGCATGGTCATTGTAACTAGCGGACCGTGTGACCAGCACGCTTAGATTAAGACGCGGGTTCAAAGACTAAAGGAATTCATACTTACCATTTAACTGTGTGATATAATGAATAAATAAATGTGATACATTTCAAAATTATCTAAAAAGTAATCAAATATTTCATTTTGTGTCCTGTATCTTAGTTTGCTTTATCTGAAAGAATCCATGATTGGATGATAGCTTAAATAAAAATGATAAAAATTTTCAAAAATAAATGTACAGAGAAGTTGGGAAGATACTGAAAAGGGGGGGCTTTCCTTACTCATCATTGAATATGGCAATGAATAAATATTTGAACGATGGTGTGAATAATGAAGATAACATGATAAATGAAGGTAAAGAGCTAGCTTATTGTACACTGGAAAAGTATAGAACGCTATGAAAATAAGTATCATATTGGGAGATAATTCGCTAAATGCCCCCTCCCATGTAATGGCCTCTTCCTTTTTTTAGAAGTTACAATGAACCATCGATCAAGTCACATTTTTCAAAATGTTATTTGATTAATTTCACTTTAGATTTGATGAAATCAATCATTATCAGATTAAATCCAAAGTGTTTGATATTCAAGCTCGGGTCCTACATGCTAGCATAGAGTCACTATTTGTTCCTTAAAATTTAAAATTATAGGTGGGCGTGTTTGGGAATATTTGAATTTTTCTGTTGTCATTCCCGCTGAATTTAGCGGGTGTAAAATGTAATATAGCTGATAATACAGATAAGAAGAATTTGAAGAATTTCAGAATTATTTATGGTAACAAACATTTATATACATCCAGATGTAAAAGCATTTGACAATTTAGATATAAATACAATTCTAGACTTTAATATCTAAAGTAGATGTAAGCACATCACAAATCACAAAGAATACCTGGTTGTAAGCCGCACTCACAGTTGGTGATTTAATCGTTGTTGTGAAAATCGAACAATTAATCATGCAAAATACTCTCTTTTATCTTCTGTGCTCACACTCTAAAAGAAGGCTTACCTACTATTGGGCAAAATGGGAACAAGCATGTTGGTTGGTTAAAAAAAATAATATTTTGTAAATTTTACGCAATGTTGCGTTGAAATAGCCCATGATGATGATGATGATAATAATAATAATAATAATAACGGTATATTTACCCAGGGTAGCCAATTCAGTTCCGAAAACTGTTCTCACATTGGGCCCTGCATTATTGCGCAGATAAGCTAGGCTACCTAATCATGTGCACACATCTTTTTGAGGAATTACTTCCTGCCGGTACCCATTTACCTCACCTGGATCGAGTGCAACACACCGTGGATGAATTCCATACTGAATGAAATTACGCCATGGCTGGGATTTGAACCCGCGACCCTCTGTTTCAAAGTCCGGAGACTAATCCACTGGGCCACGATGCTCCAATGTATGGGGTAAAGAAAATACCAAGCAAAAAGGCATGTTCCCTTTCAGCCCAATATTGGATAAAATTTTACTCAGTGTTTTTAAAGTACATTATTTCATTTAAATTGGCCTGGTTTGCTTGCTAAATTTTGTTAGCTTACTTAACTTATGAAAACATATGTATTAAGATAAATTATGAAGAAAAACATATCTAACCATGTAAAATTCGAATCATTTCAAGGACTCGTTGTTGCCTTTGATTGTTATACCGACTGTTTTTTTTATTGCTCTTGCTTTCATGGCTGTCATTGTTGTTGGTGGTGGTGGAGATATCGTCGATGTTTCCTATAAGTCACCTTTTTTATTTCTTAGTTGTGTTGTTTTTCTTCTGTCTTGATTTAAATTTTTACACATTATTAGGTTAGATGTCCTGTAAGAAAAACAAATTCATATTGAATTAAACCGCTTCATTTTCTTATTAAACGATTATGTTTTCTACAAGTGAATAGCGTGAAGTACAACATCTGCAAAGTGCGGTGAATGCGTGTGGTTAGTATGAATGGATCTATGGTTTCCAAAGTGTCACTCAAGAGTGACAGTTTGGTAACTCGTCACCACTAGGCCAAAAGTGTTACGAAGCCATTTTGTTTCTAGTTCTTTCTTCTAAAGCCCGGCCGACGCCCACTTCTAGGAGAAACGACCCTTCCCAACCACTTCCCATGAACATCTTGAGCACGCTATCGCTGATGGCGAATACCGCGAAATACGATACCAGTCCTCCGCGCGGACATTTTGATTCCAGCTTGTGGAGGTATACGTAGGGATAGCTAAGAGCGATATACTCTAATGTTATTACCAATGCGTAATCTTGCAAAACAATCAGCCTCTGCTACATAGAAACAACTATTATCAAAATATATAGTCATCTCCCGGACCAGATTAGTGTATGACGGAAACACTCTGCGCCTTCAGCAAAAAATATCTGAGCGAAAAAAAATACGCTGTTTTTCGGACATTCGTGCGTGAACGAGTACGCTCTTGTTGATGCAATTAATATGCCGAGATTTAACGCGCTTTATTCCGGCAGCATCTATTTAAACTTGTTAAGAGCCTTTAAACTAATGGACACCTTATTTTCCCTTCCAGCCAATTCCGAAATAAATTGGTTGGGCGTTCACCAATGATGATTTTTACCCTCGATTCTGCTTGGTCTGATCGTCATATCCCCATGTGGGTTTTCGCGCGCGTCTCGTGGAAGGGGAAGTTCGGACAGCATATTGGTTTACACGCATATCTAACAGAAAACTCCATGAAATTTTGCAGCATACGTCTTTGCTGATGGTGTCTTGTTACAAGTAAAATGGCATAACCGCTCAGGAAGACCCGAAATATATCACGCTCTGACAACATATCCATGCCAATCAAATATCGACCCTCTCAATCCCAATGTTCCAGGACTATCTCGAGTCCTATGCCTGGAACTCTTTATTCCTCCTCAGACGTCGGATAATGAAAGAAAGGATCTGCAAAATAGACTGAACTGATACAGGTTTTATCCGATATAATCAATTGTATCACCACCTTAAATCAGATGCCACGATTAAAACCATCCTCTTCAACCTCACCTATCCGTTGATGGGAGTTATCGGGACCAAGAGCAAAGAAAAACTAGATTCCAAGAAGAAAGATCTGGAGAAAGGGGAACAACTTGTTACCCGCACACCCCTCCCCTACCCCGGTAAAACAAGCCAACTGCTAAGGGAAGAAGAGTTACGAAAAGATCCTAAAGGCGGAAGTTAGGATTAATGGATAATGTGTACACTTTGGTAGGACATAAAGAAAATAGTCCGGCGGCCGACCCCCTAGCTATTGTAACAATTTTCTGAAATTATGTGTCGTGTCGTGTTTCGTCCCAGGACAACGGAGGATTTCAAGCCTACCATCTGGTGCTGATCAGAAGCTAAATTCACCCGAAAATACCCTCAAGTTCAGATGCCGGTGGAAAACCAATGGCGTTATGTTCAGGCTAAGCCACATAGAACTATGAAAAAGGTGTTATACATGTATGTTATATCCTTGGCGGATTGGGGTATCACGATCACTTTGGTCTTAGCTCCCCTGTCACAAGTTTCGCATCAGTGAACTTGATTCGTAAGAACTGCAAGACCCACATTGTTTCTTAGGGCTAATTTAATGATAAAATGATTAAAACACTGCTTTTTGGTTTGATTTTTATTTTTGAGGGATACATTCAAAATGTTGAATAAAGTAACTGTTCGATTCTCTTTGATTGACATTGAGTGTTGTTTCTGGTTTTGGAATTTTCGACATTCAAAGCCATTTGTAAAACGGTCATCTTTTATCGATCGAAAATTACAGCGGGCCTTCACCCAGCGGCCCCCGAAGGGCTAACATTTCACAGGCTGGCAATTCACACTTCAATACCGTTGATAAGAATCAATCGAAACTTGCTTTATTCTAACATCAGATACGCATCTTGCTCACATCCAGGCGAATTAGAAACAAAATACATCTCAAAATGGCAACGTCCTTCTACACCTTGCTTCGACCGCTTCTACTTTGCGCATCTTCAGTGACGCTGGTCATGGCAGGTCATGGTTGTTTTAGTCCCATGCATTCGTTTTTTCTGTCGGGTTTTCATCATCGGCACCAATGGGTACGCCTTGTTCTGGTCGATTTGGGAATGAATTGTTGCCTGATTACGAATCTCAAACCGGACTGGTGAATGATTCCGTAATGCCTGTCTGAAACGGATCCCGTTTATTCATTATGTCGTTGATAAATCGCGATGCTGACGATAAGCGGTCACATCGCAGTTTTATCACGTAGAGAATTAGACGAAGATGCGAGCTAATCACTTGCAATCGACGTGTACTGAGTGAGAAGCGGAGTGAAAGCAATCTAATCCATAACTTTCCTTTTTCTTATTTTCTCCTTCAGAGATACCTTCCCTGTCATATGTCCATCATTTGTAATTTAGTTAATATTTTCTGACACAAAGGCTTGTATTTTATCACCATTCGACGAGGTGGATTGAGAAGATAATTGGATTTGGACACTGAAGACATGAAATAAATAATAAAAAAGCGAAGAAGCAAATCTATACTCAAATAAAAAAAAAGTTTCGATTAACAAGGTCTTGGAAAGTAAAATGCCACTTACAGGAATTTGACACTAAATGAAAAGCAGATGCACAAGAAACAAGCATTGGTAAAATGTTATCTTCGAGCTAATTCTAACTTTGATAACTCTGATTTCTGTAAACAAATATTCTCTCTAGGTCCTTTTGATAACACCAAATAATTTGTTTTTTCCATTACATGCATGAATATTGGATCATATAAGCCAGCTTTTTCATACACTCTTAAAATGTTGGCAACATACTGTCCCCATAAGAATTGGTTAGAAATGTTATCCAACTCTGGGTAGTTTTCAACCAATACTGTGTAGTTTTCACCCAAAGCACACGTTATTGGTTTAGAATTACCCAGAATTGGATAAAGTTTTAACCAATTCTTGTGTGAACAGTGCCCTGCCCAACATTTTTAAGAGTGTATCGTTTGCGTTGCAGTGTGTAGTTCATCATGATTTGATCTACACTTAGACATTCTCTTTTCATTGATGGTACAGTCAAGATTTAAGTCTCGTATTATCATTATTATTATCTTTTCAGATTTTTTGTTATCAGCCGTCTTAGTCTTGATTTGCTTAATGTAGTTCATTTTTTTTATATAAAAGCATGTTCAGGAAGCTTATACCCGATATGAATGCTTCAATATCGTGTGACACAGACATGGAGAACGAGTGGGTTCGATTTTGAGAATTCACATTTTTTTAGAGATTCAATGAAGAATTTTTTTATTCACATCTAAAAAAAAGTGTTTTTGACTCAATGATAAAGCGATGAGCGAAATAACTGCTCTTCGGTAATTGTTCCAAATATCAGTGATGACTCACAAATCAGAAAGTTGCAGCATTTCGTTGTTCTTTTTTACCATGATTTATTTTCACTGAAATTGTTTTTCTATTAAGTATCAAAACAATAAATATAAATCCTGATTTCTCATCATAGAAGATTTTTTACTACAATAAACAGACTGTTGAAACATCATCAAAAGATCGTTAATAATAAATATGGTTGAAAATTTGATCTGTTCTATTTCCTCTTTGTTTTACACCTCTTATAGTACTCAAGCACGCTGATTAGTTCAGCAGTTATTACCACAATAATTATTTGGACACGTTATCCGAAATCGGATGCCGCGTATATGTTTTATCGGTTTTTACAACCATTGAAAGTCGCCGTAAATCATGACAGAAAAGCCCTCAGAAATTGTAAAAAGTATTTTTGTTGCCTTATCATAAATATTGTTATTGATACTTGTTCATCACGCTATCAAGGATTAAATATTTATCGCATATACCAGCATTTCTACCCATAATATATGATTTGTGAATTAAAAAAATGAAGTGACGAAAAAACACTTGTGTGTGTTGTCAGGACAAATTTATTACGTTTCATAATTCAGTCCGACACCCTCTTTCATTCTTCTCTTCGTCATGTTTCCCCCCTCTCTATATCTTTCTCTCTTTATGTACCCTCCCTTCCCCCCCCTCACTCTTCAACATTTCTCTGCCTTTCTCTCCATATTTCTCTTTGAATTGAATTGAATTTATTCAAACAAGTCAAAAAAAGTACAAAGTACAAAAAAGTACAAAAGTACAAACAAAATAAAATGGTTACATTGCAAAGAACTGATGAAAATGACAGGTTTGGAACCCCAAAGAAGCACAGCTTGTAATCAGGGCCCCTGCATATGATATTTTACTTAAATATAGAACAACTATGACAAAAAAATGACAAAAATTACAAGGAATTTCCCTCTCTCTATCCTACTCATAGTTCTACCAAACCCCTCTCTCTTACTTTTTGCTCCATTGAATGAAGCGAATATTTTGGTCCATTTCTTTTTAATATTTCTTTATTGACTAGCATTTTGTAATTTCAAAGGCGCTAAATACATATCCTCTATCATGTTCGATATCAACAATGTAATAAATCATTGACGGGCATGTAACATACAGTGTATGGTAAAACAGAAAAATCACTTAAATTTTATGTATGAACTAACTTTATGGTAAACCGTGTAATAAACAATTGCCCTTATTGTTAAAATTATTTGATATTAATTTAAGCTAATCCTTTTATGTCATGCCCCACCATTTAATCAAATACTCTTATATTGAAGAATGTATTTGAAAAACATTTATATACTACGGCCTAAATTAGTGATCAGTATATTCTATAAACTACATTTAAAGATACACGGGGAATTGGATGCCAGCGGCGTTAAGAAAGATGAATAAAAAATGCAAATGCTTTGAATGTATTAATTGATAATCAGCCATTTCAATCTTAAAATTGAAGACACTTATTGGAATGCTAAGTTTTATAATCAAGAACAAGCAATCAAGGGTCAACCTGTTCGCCGAAAATAATTGGTACAGGTTATGCAAATGAGTTCATGCCAATGACCGCTAGAACGTCATTGTCTTCGTGAGATGACTTCTTGTGGCTTTCAGGTACTCAAATCAGGGTCCGACGGCGCACTCATTGCTGCTCACCGGAGCGGACATGGCTGTCTTTCGCTATAGATTTCGCTGCAACGGTCGTCCTTGGGCATTTTCGACATAATTTCGTAGTACACGAACATAAAACGAGAAAACGCGCACTTTGTGACCATTTCCTATCATCACACCGCGTAGGCGCTTCGGGCAGCTCGCTAATATTTCTTCAGCCATTGAAAACACATTTTGGTTTTTCATTAATGAATAAATGGGGATGAAGTGTCCCACCCAATCTCATTAAACTGCACAGGTCATCACCTTAAAGTACAGTATTTCAGCCCCACACTGCTGGAGAATGGGTCAAGTTCTAGTAAGAACAGCAGACACATCAACTTGAAGGTCATCACGTACCTTAATCACGTAGTACTCTAAACCCCTCATAAGTATGACTGACTAAGTATTATTTTTACAATAACATCAACAACAAACCTAAATTAAGATACGATATTCAAAAAGAAGCTGAGGGATAGCAGAGAGTTGGCAAATGTGGAAGAAATTTCATTTGTATATCCGGTGAAACTCAACTGGACTTTGACTGGTATCGATCCTCAAGCGGACTGCCAAAATGCTGGGGTGGGAAAATGACCCGAGGTCGTTGACCAGTTAGACGGACACGTAACCAAACCCACCAAAAGAAGATGGTGAAATTGGACACGTTTTGCTCAATCGCTGCATTCGTGCAACGAATCAACCGAGCATTCATTAAAGATGACCATGATGAAAGAAAATTGTGTCAGAAAAAATATTACAACTGTGCCAGAAAACCACACAAATTTTGAAATTAGAGACGTTTTCATTAGTGCAATAATTGTGAAATATAAGATCTAGGGTGGCAAAAATGATGGCAAGCGGAATATTGAGACTGGATTTGACAAATTTTGACAAGATTCAACTTTGAAGGATAAATAAAGTTAATTTTGTTTTTATTGTCACCATAAACAGAACTAGTTTTTTTTTTTATTCCATATTTCATTTATTGTACTAAACTGGGACATCAATATAAATTTCATAAATCATTTTCATATTCATACATAAACAAATGGTAAACATTCCTATAAGAGAATTTGTCATTTTTTTAAATCTGAGATGAAATTTGCTCTTTTTTTTACAAATTATAATCAGAATAAATCTTGATTTCTGTCTGTTTAAAATTTAGCACATGAATAAAAGTTGTTAATTCCATGAGTCTTCATTGTCTTCGTTAATAATCGCAGAATTATGGTATGATAACATTACATTTTGTGATGGCATCAAACACATCAGTATTAAAGAAAACATCCAATTTATCATATCTTGAATATAATACCAATTTGAATTTCAAGTGAGTATAATTCTATAACAAATGAAAGTAAAAGGCTTTGAATCATTATTAGATTCTATTGTATCGAATTGATACCCTTCTACCTTAAAAAGTTATAAAGATAACATGGAGGATATTTGTAGTAGTTTGATATAAAATTGAAATAGGATTCTTATTTTAGAAAATAAATATCAAGAAAATGTCTACATCATATAAGTTTTTGTTGTAGTAACAGTACACTACAACTGTTTTGTTTCTGTAAAAAATATGTTTCAATATATATATTGTATCTAAACATTATTTTTTCATATTTGAATAAATAAAAAGCCAGAAATGTAAATGAGGTTATTAAATCATTTTCTGAAGTCACTTGCAGGGACGGCGGAACCGGGGGAGGAGGCTGGGGGCTTCAGCCCTCACATTTTTTCCCCAAAACATTGTGCCAAAACGTGAAAATGCTCATCTGTTTGTGCTTTTTGACCTGGTCAGCCCCCCTTTCTTTCAAAACCGTTCCGTGCATGGCCTCTTACTTATGGGGGTGGATCACATTAACAAGTTATCCAAATTTCATTACAACAAATGTCAATTTTATGTTTAAAAATGTTGGTATCCTTATAAAAATAGACTTATACCGCAAGGGCCCCGCAACACAAAGGATTGCGATGAATTGCAAGTATGAAAGAACTGCACCGATTGGTTCCCGTTCAAATTTTTTAACCGAGTGCGCGTGCAACGACGATCTTTATTGGTCATCGATATTTAGCGATTTATTGCAAACCTTTGTGTTACGGAGCCCTGATCAGAAAATGGACCTTTTTGTCACATTATATATTCAATTCTTAAGATTGAACGATGATTTAAAAATTTCACTTGATTTCATTTCATTTTTTTTTCAAATCTACGGGTCATTCCAGGGTTGGTGATCGGGGGGGGGGGGGGGGCAGGGGGCACAGTGCCCTCACACTATTTGAACCACTAAACTGTACCCCTTATTGCCCAAGAAAAAAATCACCCTTACGAACGTGTTCAGTGTCCCTTTCATTTATGTGTTAATAAATGCTTCTTTGCCTTCCTACAAGTTCCCATTTTCGTATTATTAGTTGCCCTCACTAAAACGGCTCCTTTCATGTCCGATCGGCGTCCGTTATCCTTATTTAGCATTCTTCTGCAAGTGTATCTTGTAATTTGATAATTCCTTACAGAAAATGTGTTTATTGCCTCTTTTAGCTTTTTTATAGTAAAATTTTCCTGTTCTAACACTTTCCTGAGTATGCACTATAGATAGACTACACGATCAAATTGTTGGATCTTTGAACAAAAAATTAACTATTTAAACAAATCATGAACAAAATGTTCATGACTCGAGTTGATATTTCATTTTGATTGTGACATTCTGCATTTTATCGGTCCCCGTTATTATTCGTGTTTTTGCTGGCTTCTTTTTTAGATTTTTTTCCCCAAGATGGATTAGTCATAGAAGATTTGCCGTCTGGTTGAACATCATTAAGTATAAACCATTATTAGTGTGAGTGTGTGTGTGTGTAGGGGGGTTGTACACTTTGCGTCGATGAATACATTTTGCAATGCATTTCGTAATGTAGCTCTTAATTTAAGGTGACATCCAGATGCCATCCATATATTTAATTTCATTATTTTCTCATTCCTATTAGGATGAATCTACATATAAAAAAGGAAAATACACCATTATGACAAAGAAAGTGTTTTATGTGATGCTACCATGGCTACCTTGAAGTAAAATAACCTGTATGAAATCATTAATATATAGGGTATAAACATGTCAATTAATTGAATATCTTAGCTCAAATAGCATTAACCCGTTCGAGACTATCCAACATGCATGCTTGCTGGTGTATATTGGATTTGTGTGTTGCAGTATATCGACTAGTCTCCAACGGGTTAAACTTTGAACAGATACAAGAGAACTTGTTGATAAAGGAGTGATAAACTTCTGTCCGGTGTGGGGTATATCTGTATGTTATAAAAGGGGTAATAGTGCAATTATTTGAAACGTAATCGTTCCTTTGATTTTGCTGAAAACGTTACGGCAGCACTAATTTCATACCATGGGAATTCTAGTCGTTCGGATCTTCTTTTTTTCATTGCATTTAAAACCTGATCTGTAATAGAAGCAATAGAAGATGTTTGCCTTGTAATGAAGTCGTCGTGCTTCTTTTGAAACGCTGTATTTTTGAAAAGCAGTCTTTATAGAGATATCACCTAAAAGCTTTTTCAGGCTGGACCGGCTCTTATTTCCCAGAAGATTTCGGACCTTTCGAATGAAAACAAGATATTTAAAGTGACCAAAATTTGCAATGCATGCCTGAAAGGAGAAGTGTTTCGCGTCTGTCGCGAATACAGCGTGGATGACGATTGTCGCACGAGTATAGGTAACTTTTAGGGAAGAGGGGTAGACGAGGGGCTAAATTAAGACGAAGAGAGGGGAACGAGGAAAAATGAGAAGGAAAGAGAACAAACAAGAGGAGACAATAAGAGATGGAAAATAAAAGAGAGAAATATAAGACAGAGAAGAAAGTTAAAGAGAGAGAGAACAGAAATGAAGGGAAAATCAAAATGGATAGGTATATAAATCGGGCTCTAGGTTTTCACTTTCGCTGCAAGAATGGAAAATAACCGCAGATTTGGCTCACATTTTTTCCCTCACTTTCAATGGCAAATGGCCCGAATCACAGGGCACTTGATCTTGATTGACATGGGTAGGATAAATACGATTACAATACACCAACTTAGTCCAAACTTTTAGGTGAGGATAATGTTAACAATCCGCTAACTTAATCTGTGCTATCGTCATTCAGTAAATTGTTCGGAGTGACGGGGCGCATTGAAAAGCTTTTTAAGGGGAATCCTACAATGTAACTGCAATTTGTAATATCTCTAAGTGGATTCTGATATATGGATATCCCTGGTATATGTATACAATTATACTTCTTATCCTGTTGATGAATTCGAATGATAACGTCTTTAAAGGAATTTCACGATCTGGGGCAGTAATTTCAATCTTGCCCTTTGAGTCTTTTGTATTTTATCTGTTTATCGCTGTCTCTTTCTGTTACTTTCTTGAAATACAATATGAAAATCTAGGAAAGATTAGAGCATATGGATTTCATTTCTTGTTAGGTTGTGAAAAGAGTTAGAGAAAGGGAGATGAAAGACACTGCTTGAAGGAAAGAGTGATCTTTGAGTCGAGGGATTTAAGAAGGTTCTATACTCTTAGTTTTGGTGAGAAATGAACACCAGACTAGGTGTTTGGAATGGTAGCAGTTTGTAGGATTTACCGGGGCTAGAGATCCAAACATAATGTCAGATGGAGTTCAGATGACAAAGTCATAGAAATATAACTGATATTCAAGAAATATAAAATGAAACAGAGTAATACTAGGCCTACATATTCTTGAAAGGCAAAGTTGTAGTTTCCAGAGGGCATGAACCGTGGATTTTTTTCCTGGGGTGGGGTAGGGGGTGAGGAAGAGTTTTAGCTCGTGTCTATCCAAATCATTCCCAATATGGCCCAATAATTCAACACTTATTGCCAGAGAGGGACAGTGAGGGCTTTGAAAGAAATTCAACAGTAGCAATGTATGAGGCATAGTGTGAAATAAGGAGAGAAAGAGAATAGGAGACTTGAGGAGAGAGAGAAAAAGATTAAAGAGTAAATGAAATCAGAATGATTGACAATTGTAAGGAGAGGCCTTTGTTTTGAGGTGCCACCACGTTATTTTTCCCCCAGCTTTCGTTGAATAGTCGGTTTTTCGGCGTTTATTGTATTAACGTCAATTGGTTTCTATTGAGCCCGTATTTCGGCGTTGGGTTCTGCCGCGGGCGCCATCCAGAGAACAACTGATAGGCTCAAAATGAGGCACTTTATGTTATTCTTACTAACGTTGGAAGCGCGAGCTCACATTGATGTAGAATGGGAAAGGGATGAAGGGTGCGGGAGTCCTGAGGATGGGAGCTGAAAAGCATGAAAAGGTTGAACGTCTTCCTTGACAGGACTATGACAACTGCGATGATGTGTAAGGTTTATGCTATTGTAAATAGTAAATATACGTATGGTTTGTACAATTTTTATTCATAAATCAATTCATCCCACCTGCAATGCCTGTATACAGTGATAATCAGCGATTCTATACTCTTATTGTCACAGACACACGAAACCAACACCAGAACCGCTTAAAACTATTACATTATTGCCAATCCCAGTAGCATATCGTTGCTTGGTTTAAAGTCAGTTTTGGTGGTGTAACTATAGCATTTTCCTGTTCGAGTTTCATCAAACTATACACTTTGGATAATGGGTGTTTATCATCCTGTAATTCTTTTTTATTTAAGAAAAAAAAGTCTGGCAAATGCATATTACGAGTAATTACTGAATTTAAGATAAATGAGCCATGTAAAATAAAGCAGGGATCAAGCATACTGAACTCGTGTTTCCAGTCGAGTCATGTAATCACTTGATTATGATTACTCTCAAATTCACGCACGCACACCCCCATATACTCACACTCCCACACACACACACTCACACACACACGCACACATGACATTATATTAGTACATCCTTCATTCGTTCTCTCTTTCACTCTCTCCCTTCTACTCCTCTTACCCCATCTTCCCTATCTCTTTCTTTAAACGAACGCAGAACTTATTATAAGGTTACCTACGCACCCTCATCACACACACACCCACACACCCTCACTCTCTCTAATGCTAATTCTGACTCTCTCTCTCTCTCTTTTCCCGTCATCTTCATGACACTCCACGCGCGCGCACCTTCATTCCCTATCGTTATGCTTTCTGACCAGCAAATATTTCATTCCTCACACATTAAGCGCGCACGCACACACACACGCACACATTTCCGCGCGGAGTAAAAAAAAATGTTGATGGAAACATACAAAGGGCAATTTCAACGAGTGATTCTGGAGAACGAGAGGCCGTTCACCTCCTTGACTATGGTGTCTCAAAAGGGTCATAGAATTTGGCAGACGGAATGGAAACTAAAAAATGATCGCTCCTCCACGCATTGGTGCAAAGTCAGATGTGTGACTTTGCTGTTGTTCTTCTTCTTCATAATCTTCTTCTTCCCCTAATTTTTTTTATACAAAAATGCATCCATCTGAAGTAATAACAAAGTGAAATTGTCCATTTCTCATTTGCAGTATATATAAACTTACGTTGATGAGATATATGATTTATAAAGACAATGTTGTAAATGCGAATGTAACACTAGAGCTGATCTTCATTCCTCTGGATACTGAACTTCAGAAAGAAAAAATGTTGGTTCTCGATTTTTTTTTATCCTGTGATGCATTTTGGGAAATTCACAGAGTGAAGATGATGTAGTTTTACGCATAACAAACTATGATGCCACCGAGCCAGGCCCTAACAAATTTAATTAAAAGCCTGGCCATTTGCTAGTTGAGGATTGGATGATTCTTACTCCATGTGTTTATTAAACCTCCTCCAATTTCATTTGGCTTTACTTGGTCCAATATCTCTCGGTAAAATATCGGAATTTGGCAGTTGCGAGTGTCAATATCTGTTAATCATTGAAGTGATATAGAACCCAAATGGCTTTACGTGTGTGGGAAGAAAGAGAGCGAAATCTAGCCCTCAAGGAACGAAGCACAGTATATAAGAGAGAGTAGAAGAAAAACCATGAAATTGAGACGAATTTGGTAGCGTCTTAAGCTCCTATTTACTGAATATGATGAATGTTAATGTGTCTTTTTGAAATAGTAGACGGGATTTCCCTCTAAGGTGAGTTATAGAAATAATGGCATTACATGCTGATCCAAACGGGTGGAAAATATGAAAGATTATTGGTCCAGTATGATAAGAGCACAATTACATGTTAAATGATGCGGGTAGGTATAGCGGCCTGCGGTTTCCTCTTAAAACCGTTAGAATAACAAGGTACGCCCTGCTAATTTTCTTGGCACTTATTTCAATACTGCGGTCCACCCCTTCGTTACTTTTCTTTTAAAGGGTGTTAATTGATTTTCTTAATTAAAGGATGGTTTTAAAACTACCTTAAAATCACATTTGTTCCAATGAGAAAAACAAATCATGTGACACTAAAATTCGCAATAAATAATACTTCTATTTTTTTTAACATCTGATTCTTATTCCATATATGTTTGTTATTGTGTCAGAGTTATATATGTTTACATTGCTAATATGTTTCCACAAAAATAAGAATGAAATTAAACAGATAACATATCTGTGAAATAATCCACACAAAGTGTATATTTCAACAGATAATTCAATGCGATTAAAAAGGTAATCTTGTTCCGATTATGAAACGTATTTACGTCTCTTGTACAAATTAGTTGAAATGAACAGGAATATTCTCATACGATTAATATAGAAATATATATCTTACTCATGTAATATGTTTTATGACTTAGGCTATAGTCACACCAACGAAACCGATTTCAAACCGACCTATGGTTATTCATTGGTAATAACGTTATAACTTCTATCGGTCGGAGTCTGTTCCGCCAGTGTGACCAGAGAAGTGGACTGTAGGATATGAATGTGATAATTACATTGTCGATCTTTCACTATGATTGGTAAAAAAAATCAGTCATTGAAACCGCTACTGACTTTATTTGACAATAAAAAGGAAATATTGGTAACCGGGCATGTCTTCATATTTATCGACGTAATAAGAATGCGTCATTCTTATTTGTTGAAAGTTAATCACGTGATATTGACAAGACTTCCCCCATCAACATTATCTAACATGAGGTGCTGTTCTGCGTTTCGCTGATTTCTGGAGTTAACAGGTTTTATCTGTGAAGTTGAAATGAACAGCATTATCACCTGGAGTACTTTGGTGGAAGCGACTTGCAGTGTGTTTTAACTACAAGGTCCTAATTAAATGATTAGCTCTGATTGGATGCGCGCAGTCACGTGTGTTTTTCTTCACGATGGTATCACTCGCTTTTATTTCTTTCTGAAAATTGTTCAATATTGCATAATCCTTTCCAACTTTTCCCCTCTTGTTATTCCCTTCTCTCTTTCTGCATCTTTATTTGTTTGGAGTTAAGAGTGTGTACAATATTGTTATGTGCATGCTACGTTTAAGCGTTATTTTATCATTTAAAGGATATTATCGCTCGCATACAAAACAGGATCAGTCTTAGAAATTTTACACAAAGAATTTGTTCTCACTATTATGTGTTGATTCCCCCCCACACACCCCCCCCCATCCCCCAAAATGGCCAAAAACAGATAAAAATAATATACAACATGATAAAATAATTGAATCAGTACTTTAAAATTTGAAAAAGTGCCTGGCTTAGAACACACTTTTTCCCCCACAAAACACACCCATGCAACCACACACACACCTAAGGTATCAGTTGCAAATATACAAGTAGCACTTCGTATTATAAGCCCAATATCTTCGAAAATTTGTAAATTGGGCGTAGACCAATCAGGCAACATGGTGATTTATGAACTAGTTAAATTTTAAGATTAATGACAATTTTTTTGTTTCGTTGTTTATGAGTGTAACAAAAAAAATGTCCCATAAAATGTCATCGATTTTTTTTCTTTTTTTCTATATTGCCACAGAAGAAATTAGAATATAAAATTAGATCATAATATATGATATCAATCTATTCCTTATTTTTGTTTGAAATGCATTTATTAATTATTCGCCAATAATAGAGGTCATTTTAGAGGCAGTATTACGTTGGATATGTGGTGTGTAAAACATCGGTGATAAAATTGCCGATCATAACCATGTAAAATGTTGATGATCCATTTTATACGTAAACAAATCAAGTATTTTTAAGAGATTGCGTGCACAACCTTTACCAAATACAGAGTCGTTTCTCTTTAATGAAAAACAAAGAACAGTAATATTTTAGTAAACATCGGTCTAAGACTCATTATCCAGTTACAATAATAATTGTAAGGAAAGTAAGTAATATTCCAAAGTAACGGTATTGATCCTTGAATTGAAAAAACAAGAAACTGATATTTTAGATCAATTTAATCATCATACTTTTGCATCATTTTGTGCCTATTCTTCAATATTGGGGTTTGCATCCCATTACTTCAAGTGCATCCATACATTATTTGCAACCCAATTCACTTGAAAATATGAGATATGAGAATATATTCCAGCTTGTGTAAAGCTAATTTGTTTTAGATACCGTTTGAATGGTTTGCGGTTTCCTTTAGAGAAATTGTTTTTTACATCGATCCGTTCCTTATTCCCGCGAAATTGAGCATCACAATATCAAATTATTTCAAATGAAGATATCTGTGATTGAATCATCAAGTACTCCACGCGATTAGAAATCAGGTTAGGTGAGATATCAAAATATTGACTGGTCTTCTTCTCATATTTTACACTGCATAAAGAAGGCTAAAAAAGAAAGCTCGTTTTTCAAATTATGAAGGCTCGTTTCATCATCCCGCACGCAGGGATTGAGAACGCGCGCCCATTGACGCGGGTCGATATGCTCGCGCGCGTTTGCGTTAAAATATTGCTATTAAATTGGCGGGTAAGGAGGAAAAAGGACTTTGCAAACAAACACTACGTCTTACATATCACTTTTCCGTTAAGTAAAAATTAACGTATTTACCAACACTGGTTTAATTGCATCACTGCATCGCGTTGTTCCGGGCCATGGATCAATTACTGGTATGGAAAACGTAGCAAATGGTGAGAGAATGCCAGTGTAATTTGTAGAGGTGGCGGCGGCGTCGCCCTGGGCTAGGTAAAAGCTATACCTCGGCACCTCTTCCAAGCAATAGCAAGAAAACGAGGGAAAGAAGAGAGATAAAAATAAGAGACAGAGGAGATCAGAAGGTATGGATAACGCTATAGTCAACACCTGTAGCGAGGCTGTGATGGTAG